>NW_023493694.1:205000-252500 GCF_013265735.2 Oncorhynchus mykiss
ACTGATACTACTACTACTGATACTACTACTACTATTACTACTACCACTACTACTACTACTACCACTGCTACTACTATTACTACTACTGATACTACTACTATTACTACTACTACCACCACCACTACTACTACTACTACTGCGACTACTGATACTACTGCTACCACTACTACTGATACTACTGCTACTGATACTACAACTACTACTACTACTGATACTACTACTACTATCACTACTACTACTACCACTACTACTACTACTACTACTACTACTACTACTGCTACTACTACTGATACTACTACTACTACTATTACTACTGCTACCACTACCACCACTGATACTACTACTATTACTACTACTGATACTATTACTGATACTACTACCACCACTACTACTACTACTGATACTACTACTACCACTACTACTACTACTACTACTACTACTACTACTACTGCCACTACTACTACTACTGATACTACTACTACTACTACCACTACTACTACTACTGATATTACTACTATTACTACTACTGATACTACTACTACTATTACTACTACTGATACTACTACTACTACTACTACCACTACTACCACCACTACTATTACTGATACTACTACTACTGATACTACTACTACTACTACTACCACTACTACTACTGATACTACTACTACTACTACTACCACTACTACCACCACTACTATTACTGATACTACTACTACTGATACTACTACTACTACTACTACCACTACTACTACTGATACTACTACTACTACCACTCTCTCCTGAAACACATTGTGTTGCATTACATACCTGAAATATGCTGTATAAATAAAGCTTGATTTGAAGAAGCCATTTCAGGCTAGCTTGTCTAACTATATTATCTTGTCTAGCCATATTATCTTGTCTAGCCATATTATCTTGTCTAGCCATATTATCTTGTCTAACTATATTATCTTGTCTAACTATATTATCTTGTCGAAGTATTTTATCTTGTCTAACTATATTATCTTGTGGAAGTATATTATCTTGTTGAAGTATTTTATCTTGTCTAACTACAGTGCCTTGCGAAAGTATTCGGCCCCCTTGAACTTTGCGACCTTTTGCCACATTTCAGGCTTCAAACATAAAGATATAAAACTGTATTTTTTTGTGAAGAATCAACAACAAGTGGGACACAATCATGAAGTGGAACGACATTTATTGGATATTTCAAACTTTTTTAACAAATCAAAAACTGAAAAATTGGGCTTGCAAAATTATTCAGCCCCTTTACTTTCAGTGCAGCAAACTCTCTCCAGAAGTTCAGTGAGGATCTCTGAATGATCCAATGTTGACCTAAATGACTAATGATGATAAATACAATCCACCTGTGTGTAATCAAGTCTCCGTATAAATGCACCTGCACTGTGATAGCGCAGAGGTCCGTTAAAAGCGCAGAGAGCATCATGAAGAACAAGGAACACACCAGGCAGGTCCGAGATACTGTTGTGAAGAAGTTTAAAGCCGGATTTGGATACAAAAAGATTTCCCAAGCCTTAAACATCCCAAGGAGCACTGTGCAAGCGATAATATTGAAATGGAAGGAGTATCAGACCACTGCAAATCTACCAAGACCTGGCCGTCCCTCTAAACTTTCAGCTCATACAAGGAGAAGACTGATCAGAGATGCAGCCAAGAGGCCCATGATCACTCTGGATGAACTGCAGAGATCTACAGCTGAGGTGGGAGACTCTGTCCATAGGACAACAATCAGTCGTATATTGCACAAATCTGGCCTTTATGGAAGAGTGGCAAGAAGAAAGCCATTTCTTAAAGATATCCATGAAAAGTGTCGTTTAAAGTTTGCCACAAGCCACCTGGGAGACACACCAAACATGTGGAAGAAGGTGCTCTGGTCAGATGAAACCAAAATTGAACTTTTTGGCAACAATGCAAAACGTTATGTTTGGCGTAAAAGCAACACAGCTGAACACACCATGCCCACTGTCAAACATGGTGGTGGCAGCATCATGGTTTGGGCCTGCTTTTCTTCAGCAGGGACAGGGAAGATGGTTAAAATTGATGGGAAGATGGATGGAGCCAAATACAGGACCATTCTGGAAGAAAACCTGATGGAGTCTGCAAAAGACCTGAGACTGGGACGGAGATTTGTCTTCCAACAAGACAATGATCCAAAACATAAAGCACAATCTACAATGGAATGGTTCAAAAATAAACATATCCAGGTGTTAGAATGGCCAAGTCAAAGTCCTGACCTGAATCCAATCGAGAATCTGTGGAAAGAACTGAAAACTGCTGTTCACAAATGCTCTCCATCCAACCTCACTGAGCTCGAGCTGTTTTGCAAGGAGGAATGGGAAAAAATGTCAGTCTCTCGATGTGCAAAACTGATAGAGACATACCCCAAGAGCCTTACAGCTGTAATCGCAGCAAAAGGTGGCGCTACAAAGTATTAACTTAAGGGGGCTGAATAATTTTGCACGCCCAATTTTTCAGTTTTTGATTTGTTCAAAAAGTTTGAAATATCCAATAAATGTCGTTCCACTTCATGATTGTGTCCCACTTGTTGTTGATTCTTCACAAAAAAATACAGTTTTATATCTTTATGTTTGAAGCCTGAAATGTGGCAAAAGGTCGCAAAGTTCAAGGGGGCCGAATACTTTCGCAAGGCATTGTATATTATCTTGTCTAACTACAGTGGGGCAAAAAAGTATTTAGTCAGCCACCAATTGTGCAAGTTCTCCCACTTAAAAAGATGGTGGAAAATAAGTGGTAATCCACCTGATCTCTCTGTGATGTCACACTGTGGTATTCCACCTGATCTCTCTGTGATGTCACACTGTGGTATTCCACCTGATCTCTCTGTGATGTCACACTGTGGTATTCCACCTGATCTCTCTGTGATGTCACACTGTGGTATTCCACCTGATCTCTCTGTGATGTCACACTGTGGCATTCCACCTGATCTCTCTGTGATGTCAGACTGTGGTATTCCACCTGATCTCTCTGTGATGTCACACTGTGGTATTCCACCTGATCTCTCTGTGATGTCACACTGTGGTATTCCACCTGATCTCTCTGTGATGTCACACTGTGGCATTCCACCTGATCTCTCTGTGATGTCACACTGTGGTATTCCACCTGATCTCTCTGTGATGTCACAGATATGGGAGTTTATCAATGTTTGATTTGTTTTTTCAAATTCTTTGTGGATCTGTGTAATCTGAGGGAAATATGTGTCTCTAATATGGTCATACATTGGGCAGGAGGTGAGGAAGTGCAGCTCAGTTTCCACCTCATTTTGTTGGCAGTGTTGCACATAGTCTGTCTTCTCTTGAGAGCCAGGTCTGTCTGTCTGTCTGCCTCTCTCTCCCTCCAGACAGTAGACCAGCCAGCCCCTCTCCCTCCAGACAGTAGACCAGCCAGCCCCTGTCCTCCTCTCTCTCCCTCCAGACAGTAGACCAGCCAGCCCCTCTCCTTCTCTCTCTCCCTCCAGACAGTAGACCAGCTAGCCCCTCTCCTTCTCTCTCTCCCTCCAGACAGTAGACCAGCCAGCCCCTGTCCTCCTCTCTCCCTCCAGACAGTAGACCAGCCAGCCCCTCTCCTTCACTCTCTCTCTCTCTCCAGACAGTAGACCAGCCAGCCCCTCTCCTCCTCTCTCTCCCTCCAGACAGTAGACCAGCCAGCCCCTGTCCTCCTCTCTCTCTCCAGACAGTAGACCAGCCAGCCCCTGTCCTCCTCTCTCTCCCTCCAGACAGTAGACCAGCCAGCCCCTCTCCTTCTCTCTCTCCCTCCAGACAGTAGACCAGCCAGCCCCTCTCCTTCTCTCTCTCCCTCCAGACAGTAGACCAGCCAGCCCCTCTCCTCCTCTCTCCCTCCAGACAGTAGACCAGCCAGCCCCTCTCCTTCACTCTCTCTCTCCAGACAGTAGACCAGCCAGCCCCTCTCCTCCTCTCTCTCCCTCCAGACAGTAGACCAGCCAGTCCCTCTCCTCCTCTCTCCCTCTAGACAGTAGACCAGCCAGCCCCTGTCCTCCTCTCTCCCTCCAGACAGTAGACCAGCCAGCCCCTCTCCTCCTCTCTCTCTCTCCAGACAGTAGACCAGCCAGCCCCTCTCCTCCTCTCTCCCTCCAGACAGTAGACCAGCCAGCCCCTCTCCTCCTCTCTCTCCCTCCAGACGGTAGACCAGCCAGCCCCTCTCCTCCTCTCTCTCCCTCTAGACAGTAGACCAGCCAGCCCCTCTCCTCCTCTCTCCCTCCAGACAGTAGACCAGCCAGCCCCTGTCCTCCTCTCTCTCCCTCCAGACAGTAGACCAGCCAGCCCCTCTCCTTCACTCTCTCTCTCCAGACAGTAGACCAGCCAGCCCCTCTCCTCCTCTCTCTCCCTCCAGACAGTAGACCAGCCAGTCCCTCTCCTCCTCTCTCCCTCCAGACAGTAGACCAGCCAGCCCCTGTCCTCCTGTCTCTCTCCAGACAGTAGACCAGCCAGCCCCTGTCCTCCTCTCTCTCCCTCCAGACAGTAGACCAACCAGCCCCTCTCCTTCTCTCTCTCCCTCCAGACAGTAGACCAGCCAGCCCCTCTCCTCTCTCTCCCTCCAGACAGTAGACCAGCCAGTCCCTCTCCTTCACTCTCTCTCTCCAGACAGTAGACCAGCCAGCCCCTCTCCTCTCTCTCCCTCCAGACAGTAGACCAGCCAGCCCCTCTCATCCTCTCTCCCTCCAGACAGTAGACCAGCCAGCCACTCTCCTTCACTCTCTCTCTCCAGACAGTAGACCAGCCAGCCCCTCTCCTCTCTCTCCCTCCAGACAGTAGACCAGCCAGTCCCTCTCCTTCACTCTCTCTCTCCAGACAGTAGACCAGCCAGCCCCTCTCCTCTCTCTCCCTCCAGACAGTAGACCAGCCAGCCCCTCTCTCCTCTCCCTCCAGACAGTAGACCAGCCAGCCCTTCTACTGTCTGGAGGGAGAGAGGAGGAGAGGGGCTGGCTGGTCTACTGTCTGGAGGGAGAGAGAGGAGGAGAGGGGCTGGCTGGTCTACTGTCTGGAGGGAGAGAGGAGGAGACCAGCCAGCCCCTCTCCTCCTCTCTCTCCCTCCAGACAGTAGACCAGCCAGCCCCTCTCTCCTCTCCCTCCAGACAGTAGACCAGCCAGCCCCTCTCTCCTCTCTCTCCAGACAGTAGACCAGCCAGCCCCTGTCCTCCTCTCTCTCCCTCCAGACAGTAGACCAGCCAGCCCCTCTCCTTCTCTCTCTCCCTCCAGACAGTAGACCAGCCAGCCCCTGTCCTCCTCTCTCCCTCCAGACAGTAGACCAGCCAGCCCCTGTCCTCCTCTCTCCCTCCAGACAGTAGACCAGCCAGCCCCTCTCCTCTCTCTCCCTCCAGACAGTAGACCAGCCAGCCCCTCTCTCCTCTCTCTCCAGACAGTAGACCAGCCAGCCCCTGTCCTCCTCTCTCTCCCTCCAGACAGTAGACCAGCCAGCCCCTCTCCTTCTCTCTCTCCCTCCAGACAGTAGACCAGCCAGCCCCTGTCCTCCTCTCTCCCTCCAGACAGTAGACCAGCCAGCCCCTCTCCTCTCTCTCCCTCCAGACAGTAGACCAGCCAGCCCCTCTCCTTCTCTCTCTCTCCCTCCAGACAGTAGACCAGCCAGCCCCTCTCCTCCTCTCTCTCCCTCCAGACAGTAGACCAGCCAGCCCCTCTCCTCCTCTCTCTCCCTCCAGACAGTAGACCAGCCAGACCCTGTCCTCCTCTCTCCCTCCAGACAGTAGACCAGCCAGCCCCTCTCCTCCTCTCTCTCCCTCCAGACAGTAGACCAGCCAGACCCTGTCCTCCTCTCTCCCTCCAGACAGTAGACCAGCCTTTCTCTCTCCTTCTCCTGGGCCCTCAGGTCAGCAGTCAGCTGGAAGGGGGGGGGGGGGGGGGGGGGGGGCTTCACCAGACCAGACATTTCAATTGGAGTCATTTAGCAGAAGCTTTTATCCAGAGAGATATAAAGTTGTGAGTGCCTGCATTTTGTACAGACACACTACTCTCTCTCCCTCCAGACAATAGACCAGTCAGCCCCTATTCCTCTCACTCTCCCTCCAGACAATAGACCAGCCAGCCCCTCTTCCTCTGTGTCTCTCCCTCTGCCTGGGGTCAGCAGTCAGCTGGTGGGGGGAGGGGGGGGGGGTAGTCTAGAGCTGCCAGACAGCGGGGGAGGAGGCTGTAGTCTGGGGGGAGAGGTGGTTGAGATTCAGACACCCTCTGAATCACTGATGAAGACAGAGGACGACTCCAGACATCACAAATATCCCAGATCAGCCAAATGGTAAACTAGTACCAAGTCGTACCCTACACTATAGGGAATAGGATGCCGATTGGGATGCACCCAGGGCATTATAGAGTTACAACAGTACTAAGACAACCCAGTGGGTGTTATCTATACAGGGCATTATAGAGTTACAACAGTACTAAGACAACCCAGTGGGTGTTATCTGTACAGGGCATTATAGAGTTACAACAGTACTAAGACAACCCAGTGGGTGTTATCTATACAGGGCATTATAGAGTTACAACAGTGCTAAGACAACCCAGTGGGTGTTATCTGTACAGGGCATTATAGAGTTACAACAGTACTAAGACAACCCAGTGGGTGTTATCTATACAGGGCATTATAGAGTTACAACAGTACTAAGACAACCCAGTGGGTGTTATCTATACAGGGCATTATAGAGTTACAACAGTACTAAGACAACCCAGTGGGTGTTATCTGTACAGGGCATTATAGAGTTACAACAGTACTAAGACAACCCAGTGGGTGTTATCTGTACAGGGCATTATAGAGTTACAACAGTACTAAGACAACCCAGTGGGTGTTATCTGTACAGGGCATTATAGAGTTACAACAGTACTAAGACAACCCAGTGTGTGTTATCTGTACAGGGCATTATAGAGTTACAACAGTACTAAGACAACCCAGTGGGTGTTATCTGTCACGTACAGGGCCCAGTGAGAGGATCTCCTGTTACGTACAGGGCCCAGTGAGAGTATCTCCTATCTGTTACGTACAGGGCCCAGTGAGAGGATCGCCTATCTGTCACGTACAGGGCCCAGTGAGAGGATCTCCTGTTACGTACAGGGCCCAGTGAGAGTATCTCCTATCTGTTACGTACAGGGCCCAGTGAGAGGATCTCCTATCTGTTACGTACAGAGCCCAGTGAGAGGATCTCCTGTTACGTACAGGGCCCAGTGAGAGGATCTCCTGTTACGTACAGGGCCCAGTGAGAGGATCGCCTATCTGTTACGTACAGGGCCCAGTGAGAGGATCTCCTGTTACGTACAGGGCCCAGTGAGAGTATCTCCTATCTGTTACGTACAGGGCCCAGTGAGAGGATCTCCTATCTGTTACGTACAGGGCCCAGTGAGAGGATCTCCTATCTGTTACGTACAGGGCCCAGTGAGAGGATCTCCTATCTGTTACGTACAGGGCCCAGTGAGAGGATCGCCTATCTGTTACGTACAGGGCCCAGTGAGAGTATCTCCTATCTGTTACGTACAGGGCCCAGTGAGAGGATCTCCTATCTGTTACGTACAGGGCCCAGTGAGAGGATCTCCTGTTACGTACAGGGCCCAGTGAGAGGATCTCCTATCTGTTACGTACAGGGCCCAGTGAGAGGATCTCCTATCTGTTACATACAGGGCCCAGTGAGAGGATCTCCTATCTGTTACGTACAGGGCCCAGTGAGAGGATCTCCTATCTGTTACGTACAGGGCCCAGTGAGAGGATCTCATATCTGTAATGTTAGTAAGAAGGAGAGAGGAGCGACCCAGAGACCAGGTTGTAATGTCCTGTAAGTAGAGAGGAGAGACCAGGTTGTAATGTCCTGTAAGTAGAGAGGAGAGACCAGGTTGTAATGTCCTGTAAGTAGAGAGGAGAGACCCAGAGACCAGGTTGTAATGTCCTGTAAGTAGAGAGGAGCGACCCAGAGACCAGGTTGTAATGTCCTGTAAGTAGAGAGGAGAGACCAGGTTGTAATGTCCTGTAAGTAGAGAGGAGAGACCAGGTTGTAATGTCCTGTATGTAGAGAGGAGAGACCAGGTTGTAATGTCCTGTAAGTAGAGAGGAGAGACCAGGTTGTAATGTCCTGTAAGTAGAGAGGAGAGACCAGGTTGTAATGTCCTGTAAGTAGAGAGGAGAGACCCAGAGACCAGGTTGTAATGTCCTGTAAGTAGAGAGGAGAGACCAGGTTGTAATGTCCTGTAAGTAGAGAGGAGAGACCAGGTTGTAATGTCCTGTAAGTAGAGAGGAGAGACCAGGTTGTAATGTCCTGTAAGTAGAGAGGAGAGACCAGGTTGTAATGTCCTGTAAGGAGGACAGAGGAGAGACCAGGTTGTAATGTCCTGTAAGGAGAGAGGAGAGACCAGGTTGTAATGTCCTGTAAGGAGAGAGGAGAGACCAGGTTGTAATGTCCTGTAAGGAGGACAGAGGAGAGACCAGGTTGTAATGTCCTGTAAGGAGGACAGAGGAGAGACCAGGTTGTAATGTCCTGTAAGGAGGACAGAGGAGAGACCAGGTTGTAATGTCCTGTAAGGAGGACAGAGGAGAGAGGAGAGAGGAGAGAGGGGAGAGGAGAGAGGAGAGAGGGGAGAGGAGAGAGGAGAGAGGGGAGAGGAGAAAGGAGAGAGGAGAGAGGGGAGAGGAAATGCACTACGTTTGACCACTACTTTTGACCTGACCACCAACCAAGAATTCACAAAATGGGACAAACACCAAATTGAGACTATGCATGCAGAATTCTGCTAAAATATCCTCTGTGTACAACGTAAAACACCAAATAATGCATGCAGAGCAGAATTAGGCCGATACCCGCTAATTATCAAAATCCAGAAAAGAGCCGTTAAATTCTACAACCACCTAAAAGGAAGCGATTCACAAACCTTCCATAACAAAGCCATCACCTACAGAGAGATGAACCTGGAGAAGAGTCCCCTAAGCAAGCTGGTCCTGGGACTCTGTTCACAAACACAAACACACCCTACAGAGCCCCAGGACAACAGCACAATTAGACCCAACCAAATCATGAGAAAACAAAAAGATAATTACTTGACACATTGGAAAGAATGTGAAAAACGGAGCAAACTAGAATGTTATTTGGCCCTAAACAGAGAGGACACAGCGGCAGAATACCTGACCACTGTGACTGACCCTAAACAGACAGGACAAAGTGGCAGAATACCTGACCACAGTGACTGACCCTAAACAGAGAGGACACAGTGACTGACCCTAAACAGAGAGGACACAGTGGCAGAATACCTGACCACTGTAACTGACCCTAAACAGAGAGGACACAGTGGCAGAATACTTGACCACTGTGACTGACCCTAAACAGAGAGGACACAGTGGCAGAATACCTGACCACTGTGACTGACCCTAAACAGAGAGGACACAGTGGCAGAATAGACAGTCTGTATATTTCAGACAGCGTTATCGTCTCAGACAGCGTTGTCGTCTCAGACAGCGTTGTCGTCTCAGACCGCGTTGTCGTCTCAGACAGCGTTGTCATCTCAGACAGCATTATCATCTCAGACAGCGCTATCATCTCAGACAGCGCTATCATCTCAGACAGCGTTGTCATCTCAGACAGCATTGTCATCTCAGACAGCGTTATCATCTCAGACAGCGTTATCATCTCAGACAGCGTTATCATCTCAGACAGCGTTATCATCTCAGACAGCATTATCATCTCAGACAGCGTTGCCAGACCCCACAGAGCCAGACAGCGTTGTCATCTCAGACCGCGTTGTCATCTCAGACCATCTAGAGAGTAAATAGCTGTTGACCCTCCGAGACATCAGACACACACACCCCTCTCTAGTCTGACTAATGGCCTGTCACACACCACAGACACACAGGGGAAGGTTGGGAACAAGTAGAGGGAGTGGGTGGTGAGGAACCCAGACACAAAGGGAGGGAGCCCAGTCACTGGCTGGCTGGCTGCCTGTAGCATGTCTCAGCAAGCAGGAACCAGTCTGAGGTCTGAGACAAGAGGACGTGACGTGAGGGCGGACCTCTCCTCTTCTCTGCCTAGTGCCTCAGCCTGCTCCTTGACCCCCATAGACAAGCAGCTCTTTCTAATTGTCATACCGTATCCCCTGGCTGTTGTCCTCTGTAACAACCGTACACTCTGAAGGGCTCCAAAAGGGTTATTCGGCTGTCCCCGTAGGAAAACCCTTCTGGGTTCCGAGGATAACTATTTGGGGTTCCATGTAGAACCCTCTGTGCAAAGGACCACACTGCAGACCATAAAACACAGACACGGAGACAGAGACAGGCACAGAGACAGACCCAGACCACACTATAGCCCACAGCCCCCCTGGCTCTTGGCTATAGTGTGGTCTGGCTCTGTGGGCTATAGTGGAGTCTGACTCTGTGGGCTATAGTGGAGTCTGACTCTGTGGGCTATAGTGTGGTCTGGCTCTGTGGGCTATAGTGTGGTCTGGCTCTGTGGGCTATAGTGTGGTCTGACTCTGTGTCTGACTCTGTGGGCTATAGTGGGGGTCTGGCTCTGGGCTATAGTGTGGTCTGACTCTGTGTCTGACTCTGTGGGCTATAGTGTGGTCTGGCTCTGTGGGCTACAGATCCAGCCCACAGAGCCAGACCCCACTATAGCCCACAGAGCCAGACTACACTATAGCCCACAGAGCCAGACCACACTATAGCCCACAGAGCCAGACCACACTATAGCCAACAGAGCCAGACCCCACAGAGCCAGACCCCACAGAGCCAGACCACACTATAGCCCACAGAGCCAGAACACACTATAGCCCACAGAGCCAGACCACACTATAGCCCACAGAGCCAGACCCCACTATAGCCCACAGAGCCAGACCACACTATAGCCCACAGAGCCAGACCACACTATACCCACAGAGCCAGACCACACTATAGCCCACAGAGCCAGACCACACTATAGCCCACAGAGCCAGACCACACTATAGCCCACAGAGCCAGACCACACTATAGCCCACAGAGCCAGACCACACTATAGCCCACAGAGCCAGACCCCACTATAGCCCACAGAGCCAGAACACACTATAGCCCACAGAGCCAGACTACACTATAGCCCACAGAGCCAGACCCCACTATAGCCCACAGAGCCAGACCCCACTATAGCCCACAGAGCCAGACCCCACAGAGCCAGACCACACTATAGCCCACAGAGCCAGACCCCACAGAGCCAGACCACACTATAGCCCACAGAGCCAGACCCCACAGAGCCAGACCACACTATAGCCCACAGAGCCAAAAAGGAGCCAGGCTGAAAGTACTGAACAAAACAAAGCTCCATTGAGAGTCAAACCAAAGAAGAGAAAGTAATGTCAGTTAGTAACACAGAGCTGGATTTGACTTCAGCTCTCTGGTTTAGAATGAATGTACAAGAGACTCATTATGGAACATTACTAACAGAAACACACTGTCTAACTCCATGAACACCAACACACACCACAACCAGCACTGGGCATGGGAGTGAGGGATCCTAACTAATATTGGACAGGGGAGTGAGGGATCCTAACTAGTCTTGGTATGGGAGTGAGGGATCCTAACTAATATTGGACAGGGGAGTGAGGGATCCTAACTAGTATTGGTATGGGAGTGAGGGATCCTAACTAGTCTTGGACAGGGGAGTGAGGGATCCTAACTAGTATTGGACAGGGGAGTGAGGGATCCTAACGAGTATTGGACAGGGGAGTGAGGGATCCTAACTAGTATTGGTATGGGAGTGAGGGATCCTAACTAGTATTGGACAGGGGAGTGAGGGATCCTAACTAGTATAAGACAGGGGAGTGAGGGATCCTAACTAGTATTGGACAGGGGAGTGAGGGATCCTAACTAGTCTTGGACAGGGGAGTGAGGGATCCTAACTAGTATTGGACAGGGGAGTGAGGGATCCTAACTAATATTGGACAGGGGAGTGAGGGATCCTAACTAATATTGGACAGGGGAGTGAGGGATCCTAACTAATATTGGACAGGGGAGTGAGGGATCCTAACTAGTCTTGGACAGGGGAGTGAGGGATCCTAACGAGTATTGGACAGGGGAGTGAGGGATCCTAACTAATATTGGACAGGGGAGTGAGGGAACCTAACGAGTATTGGACAGGGGAGTGAGGGATCCTAACGAGTATTGGACAGGGGAGTGAGGGATCCTAACTAATATTGGACAGGGGAGTGAGGGATCCTAACTAATATTGGACAGGGGAGTGAGGGATCCTAACTAATATTGGACAGGGGAGTGAGGGATCCTAACTAATATTGGACAGGGGAGTGAGGGATCCTAACTAGTCTTGGACAGGGGAGTGAGGGATCCTAACTAATATTGGACAGGGGAGTGAGGGATCCTAACTAGTCTTGGACAGGGGAGTGAGGGATCCTAACTAGTATTGGACAGGGGAGTGAGGGATCCTAACTAGTATTGGACAGGGGAGTGAGGGATCCTAACTAGTATTGGTATGGGAGTGAGGGATCCTAACTAGTATTGGACAGGGGAGTGAGGGATCCTAACTAATATTGGTATGGGAGTGAGGGATGCTCACGAGTATTGGACAGGGGAGTGAGGGATCCTAACTAATATTGGACAGGGGAGTGAGGGATCCTAACTAGTATTGGTATGGGAGTGAGGGATCCTAACTAGTATTGGACAGGTGAGTGAGGGATCCTAACTAGTATTGGACAGGGGAGTGAGGGATCCTAACTAGTATTGGACAGGGGAGTGAGGGATCCTAACTAGTATTGGACAGGGGAGTGAGGGATCCTAACTAGTATTGGACAGGGGAGTGAGGGATCCTAACTAATATTGGTATGGGAGTGAGGGATCCTAACTAATATTGGTATAGGAGTGAGGGATCCTAACGAGTATTGGTATGGGAGTGAGGGAACCTAACAAATATTGGTATGGGAGTGAGGGATCCTAACGAGTATTGGACAGGGGAGTGAGGAATCCTAACTAATATTGGTATGGGAGTGAGGGATCCTAATTCGTATTGGACAGGTGAGTGAGGTATTCTAACTAGTATTGGTATGGGAGTGAGGGATCCTAACTAGTATAAGACAGGGGAGTGAGGGATCCTAACTAGTATAAGACAGGGGAGTGAGGGATCCTAACTAGTATTGGTATGGGAGTGAGGGATCCTAACTAGTATTGGACAGGGGAGTGAGGGATCCTAACTAATATTGGTATGGGAGTGAGGGAACCTAACAAATATTGGTATGGGAGTGAGGGATCCTAACTAGTATTGGACAGGGAAGTGAGATATCCTAACTAGTGTTGGACAGGGGAGTGAGGGATCCTAACTAGTATTGGACCGGGGAGTGAGGGATCCTAACTAGTATTGGACAGGGGAGTGAGGGATCCTAACTAGTATTGGACAGGGGAGTGAGGGATCCTAACTAGTATTGGACAGGGGAGTGAGGGATCCTAACTAGTATTGGACAGGGGAGTGAGGGATCCTAACTAATATTGGTATGGGAGTGAGGGATCCTAACTAATATTGGTATAGGAGTGAGGGATCCTAACGAGTATTGGTATGGGAGTGAGGGAACCTAACAAATATTGGTATGGGAGTGAGGGATCCTAATTAGTATTGGACAGGTGAGTGAGGTATTCTAACTAGTATTGGTATGGGAGTGAGGGATCCTAACTAGTCTTGGACAGGGGAGTGAGGGATCCTAACTAGTATTGGACAGGGGAGTGAGGGATCCTAACTAGTATTGGACAGGGGAGTGAGGGATCCTAACTAGTATTGGTATGGGAGTGAGGGATCCTAACTAGTATTGGACAGGGGAGTGAGGGATCCTAACTAATATTGGTATGGGAGTGAGGGATCCTCACGAGTATTGGACAGGGGAGTGAGGGATCCTAACTAATATTGGACAGGGGAGTGAGGGATCCTAACTAGTATTGGTATGGGAGTGAGGGATCCTAACTAGTATTGGACAGGTGAGTGAGGGATCCTAACTAGTATTGGACAGGGGAGTGAGGGATCCTAACTAGTATTGGACAGGGGAGTGAGGGATCCTAACTAGTATTGGACAGGGGAGTGAGGGATCCTAACTAGTATTGGACAGGGGAGTGAGGGATCCTAACTAGTATTGGACAGGGGAGTGAGGGATCCTAACTAATATTGGTATGGGAGTGAGGGATCCTAACTAATATTGGTATAGGAGTGAGGGATCCTAACGAGTATTGGTATGGGAGTGAGGGAACCTAACAAATATTGGTATGGGAGTGAGGGATCCTAACGAGTATTGGACAGGGGAGTGAGGAATCCTAACTAATATTGGTATGGGAGTGAGGGATCCTAATTCGTATTGGACAGGTGAGTGAGGTATTCTAACTAGTATTGGTATGGGAGTGAGGGATCCTAACTAGTATAAGACAGGGGAGTGAGGGATCCTAACTAGTATAAGACAGGGGAGTGAGGGATCCTAACTAGTATTGGTATGGGAGTGAGGGATCCTAACTAGTATTGGACAGGGGAGTGAGGGATCCTAACTAATATTGGTATGGGAGTGAGGGAACCTAACAAATATTGGTATGGGAGTGAGGGATCCTAACTAGTATTGGACAGGGAAGTGAGATATCCTAACTAGTGTTGGACAGGGGAGTGAGGGATCCTAACTAGTATTGGACCGGGGAGTGAGGGATCCTAACTAGTATTGGACAGGGGAGTGAGGGATCCTAACTAGTATTGGACAGGGGAGTGAGGGATCCTAACTAGTATTGGACAGGGGAGTGAGGGATCCTAACTAGTATTGGACAGGGGAGTGAGGGATCCTAACTAATATTGGTATGGGAGTGAGGGATCCTAACTAATATTGGTATAGGAGTGAGGGATCCTAACGAGTATTGGTATGGGAGTGAGGGAACCTAACAAATATTGGTATGGGAGTGAGGGATCCTAATTAGTATTGGACAGGTGAGTGAGGTATTCTAACTAGTATTGGTATGGGAGTGAGGGATCCTAACTAGTATTGGACAGGTGAGTGAGGTATTCTAACTAGTATTGGTATGGGAGTGAGGGATCCTAACTAGTATAAGACAGGGGAGTGAGGGATCCTAACTAGTATAAGACAGGGGAGTGAGGGATCCTAACTAGTATTGGTATGGGAGTGAGGGATCCTAACTAGTATTGGACAGGGGAGTGAGGGATCCTAACTAATATTGGTATGGGAGTGAGGGATCCTAACAAGTATTGGACAGGGGAGTGAGGGATCCTATCTAATATTGGTATGGGAGTGAGGGAACCTAACAAATATTGGTATGGGAGTGAGGGATCCTAACTAGTATTGGACAGGGAAGTGAGATATCCTAACTAGTGTTGGACAGGGGAGTGAGGGATCCTAACTAGTATTGGACAGGGGAGTGAGGGATCCTAACTAGTATTGGACAGGGGAGTGAGGGATCCTAACTAGTAAGAAGGTCTACAGGATGATGGCTGTCTGACAACAGAAGACCTGGTCTACAGAATGATGGCTGTCTGACAACAGAGACACCAGAGGACCTGGTCTACAGGATGATGGCTGTCTGACAACAGAAGACGTGGTCTACAGGATGATGGCTGTCTGACACCAGAGGACCTGGTCTACAGGTGATGGCTGTCTGATAACAGAAGACATCAGAGGACCTGGTCTACAGGATGATGGCTGTCTGACACCAGAGGACCTGGTCTACAGGATGATGGTTGTCTGATAACAGAAGACATCAGAGGACCTGGTCTACAGGATGATGGCTGTCTGACAACAGAGGACGTGGTCTACAGGATGATGGCTGTCTGACACCAGAGGACCTGGTCTACAGAATGATGGCTGTCTGACAACAGAGACACCAGAGGACCTGGTCTACAGGATGATGGCTGTCTGACAACAGAGGACCTGGTCTACAGGATGATGGCTGTCTGATAACAGAAGACATCAGAGGACCTGGTCTACAGGATGATGGCTGTCTGACAACAGAGGACCTGGTCTACAGGATGATGGCTGTCTGACACCAGAGGACCTGGTCTACAGAATGATGGCTGTCTGACAACAGAGACACCAGAGGACCTGGTCTTCTGTCTGACAACAGAAGACAATTCAATAAACAGGAGACTTCTTACGAATGAACAACAACAACAACAAACATTATCTACGGTCTATTTATTCTCAACTAGCTATGTTAGACTTCATTGTGTCCTTTCCTGGCAAGATGACACGGAGCATCAGACCAGACAGGCCATAGCAGACAGCACCAGACCAGACAAACCATAGCAGACAGACCATAGCAGACAGCACCAGACCAGACAGACCATAGCAGACAGCCGCAGACCAGGCAGACAGCACCAGACCAGACAGACCATAGCAGACAGCACCAGACCAGACAGACCATAGCAGACAGCACCAGGACAGACAGACCATGGCAGACAGCACCAGGCCAGACAGACCATGGCAGACAGCATCAGACCAGACAGACCATAACAGACAGCACCAGACCAGATAGACAATAGCAGACAGCACCAGGCAAGAGAGACCATAGCAGACAGCACAAGACCAGACAGACCATAGCAGACAGCACCAGACCAGACAGACCATAGCAGACAGCACCAGACCAGACAGACAATAACAGACAGCACCAGACCAGATAGACAATAGCAGACAGCACCAGGCAAGAGAGACCATAGCAGACAGCACCAGGCCAGACAGACCATAGCAGACAGCACAAGACCAGACAGACCATAGCAGACAGCACCAGGCCAGACAGACCATAGCAGACAGCACAAGACCAGACAGACCATAGCAGACAGCACCAGACCAGACAGACCATAGCAGACAGCACCAGGCCAGACAGACCATAGCAGACAGCACCAGACCAGACAGACCATAGCAGACAGCACCAGACCAGACAGACCATAGCAGACAGACCATAGCAGACAGCATCAGACCAGACAGACCATAGCAGACAGCACCAGACCAGACAGACCATAGCAGACAGCACCAGACCAGACAGACCATAGCAGATAGCACCAGACCAGACAGACCATTGCAGACAGCACCTGGCCAGACAGCTACAGGCCAGACAGACCAGGGCAGACAGCACCAGACTAGACAGACCATAGCAGACAGCACCAGACCAGACAGACCATAGCAGAAGGCACCAGACCAGACAGACCATAGCAGACAGCATCAGACAAGACAGCACCTGGCCAGACAGGCAATAGCAGACAGCACCTGACCAGACAGACCATAGCAGACAGCACCAGACCAGACAGACCATAGCAGACAGCCCCAGACCAGACAGACCATAGCAGACAGCACCAGACCAGACAGACTATAGCAGACAGCACCTGGCCAGACAGACCATAGCAGACAGACCCAGACCAGACAGACCATAGCAGACAGCAATAGACCAGACAGACCATAGCAGACAGCACCAGACCAGACAGACCATAGCAGACAGCAACAGACCAGACAGACCATAGCAGACAGCACCAGACCAGACAGCACCTGGCCAGACAGACCATAGCAGACAGCGCCAGACCAGACATACCATAGCAGACAGACCATAGCAGACAGCACCAGACCAGACAGACCCTAGCAGACAGACAATAGCAGACAGCACCAGACCAGACAGACCATGGCAGACAGCAACAGACCAGACAAACCATAGCAGACAGCACCAGGCCAGACAAACCATAGCAGAAAGCACCAGACCAGACAAACCATAGCAGACAGCACCAGACCAGACAGACCATAGCAGACAGCACCAGACCAGACAGACCATAGCAGACAGCACCAGACCAGACAGACCATAGCAGACAGCACCAGGTCAGACAGACCATAGCAGACAGCACCAGGCCAGACAGCACCAGGCCATACAGACCATAGCAGACAGCCCCAGACCAGACAGACCATAGCAGACAGCACCAGACCAGACAAACCATAGCAGACAGACCATAGCAGACAGACCATAGCAGACAGCACCAGACAGCACCAGACCAGACAGCACCAGACCAGACAGACCATAGCAGACAGACCATAGCAGACAGCACCAGACCAGACAGACCATAGCAGACAGCACCAGGTCAGACAGACCATAGCAGACAGCACCAGGCCAGACAGCACCAGACCAGACAGACAATAGCAGACAGCACCAGGCCATACAGACCATAGCAGACAGCCCCAGACCAGACAGACCATAGCAGACAGCACCAGACCAGACAAACCATAGCAGACAGACCATAGCAGACAGACCATAGCAGACAGCACCAGACCAGACAGACCATAGCAGACAGCACCAAACCAGACAGCACCAGACCAGACAGACCATAGCAGACAGACCATAGCAGACAGCACCAGACCAGACAGCACCAGACCAGACAGACCATAGCAGACAGACCATAGCAGACAGCACCAGACCAGACAGACCAGACAGACCATAGCAGACAGCACCAGACCAGTCAGCACCAGACCAGACAGACCATAGCAGACAGACAATAGCAGACAGCACCAGACCAGACAGACCATAGCAGACAGACACAGACCAGACAGACCACAGCAGACAGACCATAGCAGACAGTGACAGTGGTCTTTTGGTTACATCCCAGGGGAAATGACTGTCTGCCTGTCTGGCCCTGGTCCCAGGGGAAATGACTGTCTGCCTGTCTGGCCCTGGTCCCAGGGGAAATGACTGTCTGTCTGTCTGGCCCTGGTCCCAGGGGAAATTACTGTCTGTCTGTCTGGCTGGCCCTGGTCGCAGGGGAAATAACACAACCCGTCTGTCTGTCTGTCTGTCACACAACACACTGTAACGGTCTGTCTGTCTGTCTGTCTAGTCTTGTCTTCTGCAATGAAATCAGTAGATCTGTCTACATTCCATTCAAACACCATCTCAACACAACAACATAACCCAGCTAGTCCCATGAAACTGTCTGTCTGTCTGTCTGTCACACAACCCGTCTGTCTGCCTGTCACACAACACACTGTCTGTTTGTCTGTATGTCTGTCTGTGTGTCACACAACACACTGTCTGTTTGTCTGTATGTCTGTCTGTCTGTAACACAACACACTGTCTGTCTGTCTGTCACACAACACACTGTCTGTCTGTCTGTCTGTCTGTCTGTCACACAACACACTGTCTGTCTGTCTGTCTGTCACACAACACACTGTCTGTCTGTCTGTCACACAACACACTGCATGTCTGTCTGTCACACAACACACTGCATGTCTGTCTGTCTGTCACACAGCACACTGTCTGTCTGTCTGTCTGTAACACAACACACTGTCTGTCTGTAACACCATCTCAACACAACAACGTAACCCAGCAAGTCCCATGAAACTGTCAACAGGGTAATATATCTTCCTTCATAGCGTATTTCGTCTAAATGTTTTACAGTGTTGGAGTATGTGGCAGAAACTACTGCCAGTCTATGGCAATTACCGAACGACGACAGCAAGACGGTAACGTAACCATAAACGACTGCCAGCGAACATACCAGAACACCAACCAAACACGGATATTTGACTGATAAAAAGTTCCCAAAACATAACCAAATTGTATTTAAATAATCCCCTACAATGTGTACCTCTCGCTTATAACACATCGTTATTTACATGCGCGTAATCGATGCGTAAAAGGTAACATAGTGATAAATCACAGTAGAACAACAGACATCATTTCCAAAGAGGCATACGCGGTTTCCACTACAATACTACTTACATATCTCCATTCCCTCCGGCTGGGGACCGGTACAGTTACAGGAGCAAATGACATCAGAGTTGTTGTTGGGGCTGCCGGGTGCCGTTATGTTTTGCATGGGGCTACCCGGGAAAATGGGACCCCGGTAATAACACCGGACCGGGGAAGAGGCGCCGTGATCGGCCCTTCAAAACTTCCAGCCTGAGTCTGTCTCCGGTGCCCGTTCACATTCCCTTGAGTACGACATAATCCATATTGCTACCAAGTTAAAGTCATTTGTTTTAAAGTGTATCCGCATGCCATTTCTTCAGACTAGTACATTCTCAGACAGAGTGAGTAACGTTATCCGCCTGGCCGTGTAGTTCCTCTCTCTCTCCGCTGTACAGGGGAAAACACCTCTCCGATCGGTTGAAGGCTGGATGCACGGACTATGGCCCACCCCCAAACAAGGAAGCCACTCTCTTCAACCAGACGTGCAGGAGGGGAGAGGAGGAGGAGAGGAGGTTAGGGGCGACTCGGAACAGACTGGTGAGGTAGTGACAATAAGGGGTTTCGTTTATCTGGCCCGGGTTACACCACTGGGAGGAGTTTACATCGGGTGAAATTGGATTGCATTGAGGCCCTTCGCTAGGGGGCCCGTGTAGGGGGGCCCGTGTAGGCGTGTTTTGCACTCTGTCTGTATGTCTGTCTGTTACACATCACAGTGGGCAAAGGGGGATACCTAGTCAGTTGTAAAGGGGGATACCTAGTCAGTTGTACACCTAATGCATTCAACTGAAATGTGTCTTCTGCATTTAACCCAACCCCTCAATCAGAGAGGTGCGGGGAGCTGCCTTAATCGACATCCACGTCAACGGCGCCCAAGACTAACGGTCTGTCTAGTCTTCTATAATAACATCACACTGTAACGGTCTGTCTAGTCTTCTATAATAACATCACACTGTAATGGTCTGTCTAGTCTTCTATAATAACATCACACTGTAACGGTCTGTCTAGTCTTCTATAATAACATCACACTGTAATGGTCTGTCTAGTCTTCTATAATAACATCACACTGTAATGGTCTGTCTAGTCTTCTATAATAACATCACACTGTAATGGTCTGTCTAGTCTTCTATAATAACATCACACTGTAATGGTCTGTCTAGTCTTCTATAATAACATCACACTGTAATGGTCTGTCTAGTCTTCTATAATAACATCACACTGTAATGGTCTGTCTAGTCTTCTATAATAACATCACACTGTAATGGTCTGTCTAGTCTTCTATAATAACATCACACTGTAACGGTCTGTCTAGTCTTCTATAATAACATCACACTGTAATGGTCTGTCTAGTCTTCTATAATAACATCACACTGTAACGGTCTGTCTAGTCTTCTATAATAACATCACACTGTAATGGTCTGTCTAGTCTTCTATAATAACATCACACTGTAACTGTCTGTCTAGTCTTCTATAATAACATCACACTGTAATGGTCTGTCTAGTCTTCTATAATAACATCACACTGTAATGGTCTGTCTAGTCTTCTATAATAACATCACACTGTAACGGTCTGTCTAGTCTTCTATAATAACATCACACTGTAATGGTCTGTCTAGTCTTCTATAATAACATCACACTGTAATGGTCTGTCTAGTCTTCTATAACAACATCAGACTGTAATGGTCTGTCTAGTCTTCTATAATAACATCACACTGTAATGGTCTGTCTAGTCTTCTATAATAACATCACACTGTAACGGTCTGTCTAGTCTTCTATAATAACATCACACTGTAATGGTCTGTCTAGTCTTCTATAATAACATCACACTGTAATGGTCTGTCTAGTCTTCTATAATAACATCACACTGTAACGGTCTGTCTAGTCTTCTATAATAACATCACACTGTAATGGTCTGTCTAGTCTTCTATAATAACATCACACTGTAATGGTCTGTCTAGTCTTCTATAATAACATCACACTGTAACGGTCTGTCTAGTCTTCTATAATAACATCAGACTGTAATGGTCTGTCTAGTCTTCTATAATAACATCACACTGTAACGGTCTGTCTAGTCTTCTATAATAACATCACACTGTAATGGTCTGTCTAGTCTTCTATAATAACATCACACTGTAATGGTCTGTCTAGTCTTCTATAATAACATCAGACTGTAATGGTCTGTCTTCTATAATAACGTCACACTGTAACGGTCTGTCTAGTCTTCTATAATAACATCACACTGTAACGGTCTGTCTAGTCTTCTATAATAACATCACACTGTAACGGTCTGTCTAGTCTTCTATAATAACATCACACTGTAATGGTCTGTCTTCTATAATAACATCACACTGTAATGGTCTGTCTAGTCTTCTATAATAACATCACACTGTAATGGTCTGTCTAGTCTTCTATAACAACATCAGACTGTAATGGTCTGTCTTCTATAATAACATCACACTGTAATGGTCTGTCTAGTCTTCTATAATAACATCAGACTGTAACGGTCTGTCTAGTCTTCTATAATAACATCACACTGTAATGGTCTGTCTAGTCTTCTATAATAACATCACACTGTAATGGTCTGTCTAGTCTTCTATAACAACATCACACTGTAATGGTCTCTCTAGTCTTCTATAATAACATCACACTGTAACGGTCTGTCTAGTCTTCTATAATAACATCAGACTGTAATGGTCTGTCTAGTCTTCTATAACAACATCACACTGTAATGGTCTGTCTAGTCTTCTATAATAACATCACACTGTAACGGTCTGTCTAGTCTTCTATAATAACATCACACTGTAATGGTCTGTCTAGTCTTCTATAACAACATCACACTGTAATGGTCTGTCTAGTCTTCTATAATAACATCACACTGTAACGGTCTGTCTATTTCAACTCGGGAACTCGGGCCTCTTTCCAGAGCTCCAACTTTCTGACCTGAAGATCACTGAAGTCATTAATTGACCTTGTATTTTTCCAAGATCCCAGTTGTCTTGAAAGCACCAAAAGCCCACGGCAAAGTCAGCTCAAAACAAAGTTGAAGTGATGTAGGAGCAAGTGGAGTAATGAGTAGGATTCTCTGTTTCCAAATACAAGTGAATGAGTAGGATTCTGTTTCCAAATGCAAGTGGAGTAATGAGTAGGATACTGTGTTTCCAAATGCAAGTGGAGTAATGAGTAGGATTCTGTTTCCAAATGGAAGTGGAGTAATGAGTAGGATTCTGTTTCCAAATGGAAGTGGAGTAATGAGTAGGATTCTGTTTCCAAATGGAAGTGGAGTAATGAGTAGGAATCTGTGTTTCGAAACGCACAAGTGGTAGCAACTAGCTTTATCTGCCTTCCCAATGAAAACCAGGTAGAACATTATAACATTTATTTGAATTGAAAATAGATGTAGGTTTGTGGACGATGCACCACGCTGGCTTGTTGACAAAATCACAAAGCAGCACAGGTCACTGTTCCATCTGATTAGGGAGCTCCTCCCCCTTTCACCCGATGATGTAACGGGTACTGCAGCACAGATCACTGTTCCATCTGATTAGGGAGCTCCTCCCCCTTTCACCTGATGATGTAACGGGTACTGCAGCACAGGTCACTGTTCCATCTGATTAGGGAGCTCCTCCCCCTTTCACCCGATGATGTAACGGGTACTGCAGCACAGGTCACTGTTCCATCTGATTAGGGAGCTCCTCCCCCTTTCACCTGATGATGTAACGGGTACTGCAGCACAGGTCACTGTTCCATCTGATTAGGGAGCTCCTCCCCCTTTCACCCGATGATGTAACGGGTACTGCAGCACAGGTCACTGTTCCATCTGATTAGGGAGCTCCTCCCCCTTTCACCCGATGATGTAACGGGTACTGCAGCACAGGTCACTGTTCCATCTGATTAGGGAGCTCCTCCCCCTTTCACCCGATGATGTAACGGGTACTGCAGCACAGATCACTGTTCCATCTGATTAGGGAGCTCCTCCCCCTTTCACCTGATGATGTAACGGGTACTGCAGCACAGATCACTGTTCCATCTGATTAGGGAGCTCCTCCCCCTTTCACCCGATGATGTAACGGGTACTGCAGCACAGATCACTGTTCCATCTGATTAGGGAGCTCCTCCCCCTTTCACCCGATGATGTAACGGGTACTGCAGCACAGATCACTGTTCCATCTGATTAGGGAGCTCCTCCCCCTTTCACCCGATGATGTAACGGGTACTGCAGCACAGGTCACTGTTCCATCTGATTAGGGAGCTCCTCCCCCTTTCACCCGATGATGTAACGGGTACTGCAGCACAGGTCACTGTTCCATCTGATTAGGGAGCTCCTCCCCCTTTCACCCGATGATGTAACGGGTACTGCAGCACAGATCACTGTTCCATCTGATTAGGGAGCTCCTCCCCCTTTCACCTGATGATGTAACGGGTACTGCAGCACAGATCACTGTTCCATCTGATTAGGGAGCTCCTCCCCCTTTCACCTGATGATGTAACGGGTACTGCAGCACAGGTCACTGTTCAATCTGATTAGGGAGCTCCTCCCCCTTTCACCTGATGATGTAACGGGTACTGCAGCACAGGTCACTGTTCCATCTGATTAGGGAGCTCCTCCCCCTTTCACCTGATGATGTAACGGGTACTGCAGCACAGGTCACTGTTCCATCTGATTAGGGAGCTCCTCCCCCTTTCACCCGATGATGTAACGGGTACTGCAGCACAGATCACTGTTCCATCTGATTAGGGAGCTCCTCCCCCTTTCACCTGATGATGTAACGGGTACTGCAGCACAGATCACTGTTCCATCTGATTAGGGAGCTCCTCCCCCTTTCACCCGATGATGTAACGGGTACTGCAGCACAGATCACTGTTCCATCTGATTAGGGAGCTCCTCCCCCTTTCACCCGATGATGTAACGGGTACTGCAGCACAGATCACTGTTCCATCTGATTAGGGAGCTCCTCCCCCTTTCACCTGATGATGTAACGGGTACTGCAGCACAGGTCACTGTTCAATCTGATTAGGGAGCTCCTCCCCCTTTCACCTGATGATGTAACGGGTACTGCAGCACAGGTCACTGTTCCATCTGATTAGGGAGCTCCTCCCACATTCACCCGATGATGTAACGGGTACTGCAGCACAGATCACTGTTCCATCTGATTAGGGAGCTCCTCCCCCTTTCACCCGATGATGTAACGGGTACTGCAGCACAGATCACTGTTCCATCTGATTAGGGAGCTCCTCCCCCTTTCACCCGATGATGTAACGGGTACTGCAGCACAGATCACTGTTCCATCTGATTAGGGAGCTCCTCCCCCTTTCACCCGATGATGTAACGGGTACTGCAGCACAGGTCACTGTTCCATCTGATTAGGGAGCTCCTCCCCCTTTCACCCGATGATGTAACGGGTACTGCAGCACAGGTCACTGTTCCATCTGATTAGGGAGCTCCTCCCCCTTTCACCTGATGATGTAACGGGTACTGCAGCACAGGTCACTGTTCCATCTGATTAGGGAGCTCCTCCCCCTTTCACCTGATGATGTAACGGGTACTGCAGCACAGGTCACTGTTCCATCTGATTAGGGAGCTCCTCCCCCTTTAACCTGATGATGTAACGGGTACTGCAGCACAGGTCACTGTTCCATCTGATTAGGGAGCTCCTCCCCCTTTCACCTGATGATGTAACGGGTACTGCAGCACAGGTCACTGTTCCATCTGATTAGGGAGCTCCTCCCCCTTTCACCTGATGATGTAACGGGTACTGCAGCACAGATCACTGTTCCATCTGATTAGGGAGCTCCTCCCCCTTTCACCCGATGATGTAACGGGTACTGCAGCACAGGTCACTGTTCCATCTGATTAGGGAGCTCCTCCCCCTTTCACCCGATGATGTAACGGGTACTGCAGCACAGATCACTGTTCCATCTGATTAGGGAGCTCCTCCCCCTTTCACCCGATGATGTAACGGGTACTGCAGCACAGGTCACTGTTCCATCTGATTAGGGAGCTCCTCCCCCTTTCACCCGATGATGTAACGGGTACTGCAGCACAGATCACTGTTCCATCTGATTAGGGAGCTCCTCCCCCTTTCACCCGATGATGTAACGGGTACTGCAGCACAGATCACTGTTCCATCTGATTAGGGAGCTCCTCCCCCTTTCACCCGATGATGTAACGGGTACTGCAGCACAGATCACTGTTCCATCTGATTAGGGAGCTCCTCCCCCTTTCACCCGATGATGTAACGGGTACTGCAGCACAGGTCACTGTTCCATCTGATTAGGGAGCTCCTCCCCCTTTCACCTGATGATGTAACGGGTACTGCAGCACAGGTCACTGTTCCATCTGATTAGGGAGCTCCTCCCCCTTTCACCTGATGATGTAACGGGTACTGCAGCACAGGTCACTGTTCCATCTGATTAGGGAGCTCCTACCCCTTTCACCTGATGATGTAACGGGTACTGCAGCACAGGTCACTGTTCCATCTGATTAGGGAGCTCCTCCCCCTTTAACCCGATGATGTAACGGGTACTGCAGCACAGGTCACTGTTCCATCTGATTAGGGAGCTCCTCCCCCTTTCACCTGATGATGTAACGGGTACTGCAGCACAGATCACTGTTCCATCTGATTAGGGAGCTCCTCCCCCTTTCACCCGATGATGTAACGGGTACTGCAGCACAGATCACTGTTCCATCTGATTAGGGAGCTCCTCCCCCTTTCACCCGATGATGTAACGGGTACTGCAGCACAGATCACTGTTCCATCTGATTAGGGAGCTCCTCCCCCTTTCACCCGATGATGTAACGGGTACTGCAGCACAGGTCACTGTTCCATCTGATTAGGGAGCTCCTCCCCCTTTCACCCGATGATGTAACGGGTACTGCAGCACAGATCACTGTTCCATCTGATTAGGGAGCTCCTCCCCCTTTCACCCGATGATGTAACGGGTACTGCAGCACAGATCACTGTTCCATCTGATTAGGGAGCTCCTCCCCCTTTCACCCGATGATGTAACGGGTACTGCAGCACAGATCACTGTTCCATCTGATTAGGGAGCTCCTCCCCCTTTCACCCGATGATGTAACGGGTACTGCAGCACAGATCACTGTTCCATCTGATTAGGGAGCTCCTCCCCCTTTCACCTGATGATGTAACAGGTACTGCAGCACAGGTCACTGTTCCATCTGATTAGGGAGCTCCTCCCCCTTTCACCTGATGATGTAACGGGTACTGCAGCACAGGTCACTGTTCCATCTGATTAGGGAGCTCCTCCCCCTTTCACCTGATGATGTAACGGGTACTGCAGCACAGGTCACTGTTCCATCTGATTAGGGAGCTCCTCCCCCTTTCACCTGATGATGTAACGGGTACTGCAGCACAGGTCACTGTTCCATCTGATTAGGGAGCTCCTCCCCCTTTCACCTGATGATGTAACGGGTACTGCAGCACAGATCACTGTTCCATCTGATTAGGGAGCTCCTCCCCCTTTCACCCGATGATGTAACGGGTACTGCAGCACAGATCACTGTTCCATCTGATTAGGGAGCTCCTCCCCCTTTCACCCGATGATGTAACGGGTACTGCAGCACAGATCACTGTTCCATCTGATTAGGGAGCTCCTCCCCCTTTCACCCGATGATGTAACGGGTACTGCAGCACAGATCACTGTTCCATCTGATTAGGGAGCTCCTCCCCCTTTCACAGCATATTTGAATCCACCCAATCGTTTTGAACCCGGGCTCTGGCGAAGTTGGATCAAAACAAAAGTGACGTAAAAAGGATTCTTTGTTTTCACGTCAAAAAAGTGATGGATTTAGATATAGGGGAGGAGATGGTCGAACATTGAGGACTGTGGGAGAGTTAGAATGACACCAGTGGTATAATACGTGGCAGTCTAGGGTCACCTCAGGTCTAACCCTAACCCTAACCCCAGCTGGTCTAGGGTCACCTCAGGTCTAACCCTGACCCTAACCCTAACCCCAGCTGGTCTAGGGTCACCTCAGGTCTAACCCTAACCCTCAGGTCTAACCCTAACCCCAGCTGGTCTAGGGTCACCTCAGGTCTAACCCTAACCCTAACCCCAGCTGGTCTAGGGTCACCTCAGGTCTAACCCTAACCCTAACCCCAGCTGGTCTAGGGTCACCTCAGGTCTAACCCTAACCCTAACCCCAGCTGGTCTAGGGTCACCTCAGGTCTAACCCTAACCCTCAGGTCTAACCCTAACCCCAGCTGGTCTAGGGTCACCTCAGGTCTAACCCTAACCCTAACCCCAGCTGGTCTAGGGTCACCTCAGGTCTAACCCTGACCCTAACCCTAACCCCAGCTGGTCTAGGGTCACCTCAGGTCTAACCCTGACCCTAACCCCAGCTGGTCTAGGGTCACCTCAGGTCTAACCCTGACCCTAACCCCAGCTGGTCTAGGGTCACCTCATGTCTAACCCTGACCCTAACCCCAGCTGGTCTAGGGTCACCTCAGGTCTAACCCTAACCCTAACCCCAGCTAGTCTAGGGTCACCTCAGGTCTAACCCTGACCCTAACCCCAGCTGGTCTAGGGTCACCTCAGGTCTAACCCTAACCCTAACCCTAACCCCAGCTGGTCTAGGGTCACCTCAGGTCTAACCCTGACCCTAACCCCAGCTGGTCTAGGGTCACCTCAGGTCTAACCCTGACCCTAACCCTAACCCCAGCTGGTCTAGGGTCACCTCAGGTCTAACCCTAACCCTAACCCCAGCTGGTCTAGGGTCACCTCAGGTCTAACCCTGACCCTAACCCCAGCTGATCTAGGGTCACCTCAGGTCTAACCCTAACCATAACCACAGCTGGTCTAGTGTCACCTCAGGTCTAACCCTGACCCTAACCCCAGCTGGTCTAGGGTCACCTCAGGTCTAACCCTAACCCCAGCTGGTCTAGTGTCACCTCAGGTCTAACCCTAACCCTCAGGTCTAACCCTAACCCTAACCCCAGCCGGTCTAGGGTCACCTCAGTTTTAACCCTGACCCTAACCCCAGCTGGTCTAGGGTCACCTCAGGTCTAACCCTAACCCCAGCTGGTCTAGTGTCACCTCAGGTCTAACCCTAACCCTCAGGTCTAACCCTAACCCTAACCCTAGCTGGTCTAGGGTCACCTCAGGTCTAACCCTGACCCTAACCCCAGCTGGTCTAGGGTCACCTCAGGTCTAACCCTGACCCTAACCCTAACCCCAGCTGGTCTAGTGTCACCTCAGGTCTAACCCTAACCCTCAGGTCTAACCCTAACTCTAGCTGGTCTAGGGTCACCTCAGGTCTAACCCTGACCCTAACCCCAGCTGGTCTAGGGTCACCTCAGGTCTAACCCTAACCCCAGCTGGTCTTGTGTCACCTCAGGTCTAACCCTAACCCTCAGGTCTAACCCTGACCCTAACCCTCAGGTCTAACCCTAACCCTCAGGTCTAACCCTGACCCTAACCCTCAGGTCTAACCCTGACCCTAACCCTCAGGTCTAACCCTAACCCTCAGGTCTAACCCTAACCCTCAGGTCTAACCCTGACCCTAACCCTCAGGTCTAACCCTAACCCTCAGGTCTAACCCTGACCCTAACCACCCAGAGGTGTGACCCTGAGGTCTAACCCTGAGGTGACCCTGAGTTCTATCTCTGAGGTGACCCTGAGGTCTAACCCTGAGTTCTAACCCCGAGGTGACCCTGAGTTCTAACCCCGAGGTGACCCTGAGTTCAAACTCCGAGGTGACCCTGAGTTCTAACCCAGAGGTGTGAACCTGAGTTCAAACCCCGAGGTGACCATGAGTTCAAACCCCGAGGTGACCCTGAGTTCAAACCCAGAAGTGACCCTGAGTTCAAACTCCGAGCTGACCCTGAGTTCTAACCCAGAGGTGTGACCCTGAGGTCTAACCCTGAGTTCTATCCCTGAGGTGACCACGAGGTCTACCCTGAGGTCTAACCCTGAGGTCTAACCCTGAGGTGACCCTGAGTTCTAACCCAAAGGTGTGACCCTGAGGTGACCCTGAGGTCTAACCCTGAGTTCTATCCCTGAGGTGACCCTGAGGTCTAACCCTTAGGTCTAACCCTGGGGTCTAACCCTGAGTTTTAACCCTGAGGTGACCCTGAGGTCTAACCCTGGGGTCTAACCCTGAGTTTTAACCCTGAGGTGACCCTGACATCTAATCCTGAGGTCTAACCCTGAGGTGACCCTGAGGTCTAACCCTGAGGTCTAACCCCGAGGTGACCATGAGTTCAAACCCCGAGGTGACCCTGAGTTCAAACCCAGAGGTGACCCTGAGTTCAAACTCCGAGCTGACCCTGAGTTCTAACCCAGAGGTGTGACCCTGAGGTCTAACCCTGAGTTCTATCCCTGAGGTGACCACGAGGTCTACCCTGAGGTCTAACCCTGAGGTCTAACCCTGAGGTGACCCTGAGTTCTAACCCAAAGGTGTGACCCTGAGGTGACCCTGAGGTCTAACCCTGAGTTCTATCCCTGAGGTGACCCTGAGGTCTAACCCTTAGGTCTAACCCTGGGGTCTAACCCTGAGTTTTAACCCTGAGGTGACCCTGAGGTCTAACCCTGGGGTCTAACCCTGAGTTTTAACCCTGAGGTGACCCTGACATCTAATCCTGAGGTCTAACCCTGAGGTGACCCTGAGGTCTAACCCTGAGGTCTAACCCTGAGGTGACCCTGAGGTCTAACCCTGAGGTGACCCTGAGGTCTAACCCTGAGGTGACCCAGAGGTGACCCTGAGATCTAACCCTGAGGTGACCCTGAGGTCTAATCCTGAGGTCTAACCCTGAGGTGACCCTGAGGTCTAATCCTGAGGTCTAACCCTGAGGTGACCCTGAGGTCTAACCCGGGGTTCTATCCCTGAGGTGACCCTGAGGTCTAACCCTGAGTTCTATCCCTGAGGTGACCACGAGGTCTACCCTGAGGTCTAACCCTGAGGTCTAACCCTGAGGTGACCCTGAGTTCTATCTCTGAGGTAACCCTGAGGTCTAACCCTGAGTTCTAACCCCGAGGTGACCCTGAGTTCTAACCCCGAGGTGACCCTGAGTTCAAACCCAGAGGTGACCCTGAGTACTAACCCCGAGGTGACCCTGAGTTCATACCCCGAGGTGACCCTGAGGTCTAACCCTGAGTTCTATCCCAGAGGTGACCACGAGGTCTACCCTGAGGTCTAACCCTGAGGTCTAACCCTGAGGTGACCCTGAGTTCTAACCCAAAGGTGTGACCCTGAGGTGACCCTGGGGTCTAACCCTTAGTTTTAACCCTGAGGTGACCCTGACATCTAATCCTGAGGTCTAACCCTGAGGTGACCCTGAGGTCTAACCCTGAGGTCTAACCCTGAGGTGACCCTGAGATCTAACCCAGAGGTGACCCTGAGGTCTAATCCTGAGGTCTAACCCTGAGGTGACCCTGAGGTCTAATCCTGAGGTCTAACCCTGAGGTGACCCTGACATCTAATCCTGAGGTCTAACCCTGAGGTGACCCTGAGGTCTAACCCTGAGGTCTAACCCTGAGGTGACCCTGAGATCTAACCCAGAGGTGACCCTGAGGTCTAATCCTGAGGTCTAACCCTGAGGTGACCCTGAGGTCTAATCCTGAGGTCTAACCCTGAGGTGACCCTGAGGTCTAACCCGGGGTTCTATCCCTGAGGTGACCCTGAGGTCTAACCCTGAAGTCTAACCCTGAGTTCTAACCCTGAGGTGACCCTGAGTTCTAACCCAAAGGTGTGACCCTGAGGTGACCCTGAGGTCTAACCCTGAGTTCTATCCCTGAGGTGACCCTGAGGTCTAACCCTTAGGTCTAACCCTGAGGTCTAACCCTGAGTTCTAACCCTGAGGTGACCCTGAGTTCTAACCCTGAGGTGACCCTGAGGTCTAACCCTGAGGTGACCCTGAGGTCTATCCCTGAGGTGACCCTGAGGTGACCCTGAGATCTAACCCTAAGGTGACCCTGAGTTCTATCTCTGAGGTAACCCTGAGGTCTAACCCTGAGTACTAACCCCGAGGTGACCCTGAGTTCAAACCCCGAGGTGACCCTGAGTTCAAACCCCGAGGTGACCCTGAGTTCAAACTCCGAGGTGACCCTGAGTTCTAACCCAGAGGTGTGACCCTGAGGTCTAACCCTGAGTTCCATCCCTGAGGTGACCCTGAGGTCTAACCCTGAGTTCTAAGCCTGAGGTCTAACCCTGAGGTGACCCTGAGTTCTAACCCAAAGGTGTGACCCTGAGGTGACCCTGAGGTCTAACCCTGAGTTCTATCCCTGAGTTCTAACCCCGAGGTGACCCTGAGTTCAAACCCCGAGGTGACCCTGAGTTCAAACTCCGAGGTGACCCTGAGTTCTAACCCAGAGGTGTGACCCTGAGGTCTAACCCTGAGTTCTAACCCTGAGGTCTAACCCTGAGGTGACCCTGAGTTCTAACCCAAAGGTGTGACCCTGAGGTGACCCTGAGGTCTAACCCTGAGGTGACCCTGAGGTCTAACCCTGAGGTCTAACCCTGAGGTGACCCTGAGATCTAACCCAGAGGTGACCCTGAGGTCTAATCCTGAGGTCTAACCCTGAGGTGACCCTGAGGTCTAATCCTGAGGTCTAACCCTGAGGTGACCCTGACATCTAATCCTGAGGTCTAACCCTGAGGTGACCCTGAGGTCTAACCCTGAGGTCTAACCCTGAGGTGACCCTGAGATCTAACCCAGAGGTGACCCTGAGGTCTAATCCTGAGGTCTAACCCTGAGGTGACCCTGAGGTCTAATCCTGAGGTCTAACCCTGAGGTGACCCTGAGGTCTAACCCGGGGTTCTATCCCTGAGGTGACCCTGAGGTCTAACCCTGAAGTCTAACCCTGAGTTCTAACCCTGAGGTGACCCTGAGTTCTAACCCAAAGGTGTGACCCTGAGGTGACCCTGAGGTCTAACCCTGAGTTCTATCCCTGAGGTGACCCTGAGGTCTAACCCTTAGGTCTAACCCTGAGGTCTAACCCTGAGTTCTAACCCTGAGGTGACCCTGAGTTCTAACCCTGAGGTGACCCTGAGGTCTAACCCTGAGGTGACCCTGAGGTCTATCCCTGAGGTGACCCTGAGGTGACCCTGAGATCTAACCCTAAGGTGACCCTGAGTTCTATCTCTGAGGTAACCCTGAGGTCTAACCCTGAGTACTAACCCCGAGGTGACCCTGAGTTCAAACCCCGAGGTGACCCTGAGTTCAAACCCCGAGGTGACCCTGAGTTCAAACTCCGAGGTGACCCTGAGTTCTAACCCAGAGGTGTGACCCTGAGGTCTAACCCTGAGTTCCATCCCTGAGGTGACCCTGAGGTCTAACCCTGAGTTCTAAGCCTGAGGTCTAACCCTGAGGTGACCCTGAGTTCTAACCCAAAGGTGTGACCCTGAGGTGACCCTGAGGTCTAACCCTGAGTTCTATCCCTGAGTTCTAACCCCGAGGTGACCCTGAGTTCAAACCCCGAGGTGACCCTGAGTTCAAACTCCGAGGTGACCCTGAGTTCTAACCCAGAGGTGTGACCCTGAGGTCTAACCCTGAGTTCTAACCCTGAGGTCTAACCCTGAGGTGACCCTGAGTTCTAACCCAAAGGTGTGACCCTGAGGTGACCCTGAGGTCTAACCCTGAGTTCTATCCCTGAGTTCTAACCCTGAGGTGACCCTGAGTTCTAACCCTGAGGTGACCCTGAGTTCTATCCCTGAGGTGACCCTGGGGTCTAACCCTGAGTTTTAACCCTGAGGTAACCCTGAGGTCTAATCCTGAAGTCTAACCCTGAGTTCTAACCCTGAGGTGTGACGCTGAGGTCGAACCCTGAGTTCTAACCCTGAGGTGACCCTGTGGTCTGATCCTGAGGTGTGACCCTGCAGTCTGGAGTCTCTAGAGCACATGCTGCTGGATTATACCCCCTGTAGGCCCTTAGAACCCCCCCCCATACTACCCCTGTAGGCCCAGTTCACCTAGGATCACCCCATATTACCCCCTGTCCCCCCATACTACCACTGTAGGCCCAAGAACCCCCCATATTACCCCCTGTCCCCCCATACTACCACTGTAGGCCCTAGAACCCCCCCCATATTACCCCCTGTCCCCCCATACTACCACTGTAGGCCCTAGAACCCCCACATATTACCCCCTGTCCCCCCATACTACCACTGTAGGCCCAAGAACCCCCCATATTACCCCCCTGTCCCCCCATACTACCACTGTAGGCCCTAGAACCCCCCATATTACCCCTTGTCCCCCCATACTACCACTGTAGGCCCAAGAACCCCCCATATTACCCCCTGTCCCCCCATACTACCACTGTAGGCCCTAGAACCCCCCATATTACCCCCTGTCCCCCCATACTACCACTGTAGGCCCTAGAACCCCCACATATTACCCCCTGTCCCCCCATACTACCACTGTAGGCCCAAGAACCCCCCATATTACCCCCCTGTCCCCCATACTACCACTGTAGGCCCTAGAACCCCCCCATATTACCCCCTGTCCCCCCATACTACCACTGTAGGCCCTAGAACCCCCCATATTACCCCCCTGTCCCCCCATACTACCACTGTAGGCCCTAGAACCCCCCCATATTACCCCCTGTCCCCCCATACTACCACTGTAGGCCCTAGAACCCCCCATATTACCCCCTGTCCCCCCATACTACCACTGTAGGCCCTAGAACCCCCCATATTACCCCCCTGTCCCCCCATACTACCACTTTAGGCCCTAGAACCCCCCCATATTACCCCCTGTACCCCCATACTACCACTGTAAGCCGTGGAACCCCCCATACTACCACTGTAGGCCCTAGAACCCCCCATATTACCCCCCTGTCCCCCCATACTACCACTTTAGGCCCTAGACCCCCCATATTACCCCCTGTACCCCCATACTACCACTGTAAGCCGTGGAACCCCCCATACTACCACTGTAGGCCCTAGAACCCCCCATACTACCACTGTAGGCCCTAGAACCCCCCATACTACCACTGTAGGCCCTGGTACCCCCCATATTACCCCCATATTACCCACCTCCTCTCCACCACCACCACCACCTCTCCACCACCACCACCTCCTCTCCACCACCACCACCACCTCCTCCTCTCCACCACCACCACCTCCTCTCCACCACCACCACCACCACCTCCTCTCCACCACCACCACCACCTCTCCACCACCACCACCACCACCTCTCCACCACCACTACCTCCTCTCCACCACCACCACCTCCTCTCCACCACCACCACCTCTCCACTACCACCACCTCCTCTCCACCACCACCACCACCTCCTCTCCACCACCACCACCACCTCCTCTCCACCACCACCACCTCTCCACCACCACCACCTCCTCTCCACCACCACCACCTCCTCTCCACCACCACCACCTCCTCTCCACCACCACCACCACCTCTCCACCACCACCACCTCACCACCACCACCACCTCTCCACCACCACCACCTCACCACCACCTCTCCACCACCTCTCCACCACCACCACCTCTCCACCACCTCTCCAACACCACCACCTCTTCACCACCACCTCTCCACCACCACCACCTCTCCACCACCACCACCACCTCTCCACCACCACCACCACCTCTCCACCACCACCACCACCTCTCCACCACCACCACCTCTCCACCACCACCACCACCTCTCCACCACCTCTCCACCACCACCACCACCTCTCCACCACCACCACCTCACCACCACCACCACCTCTCCACCAGCTCTCCACCACCACCACCTCACCACCACCACCTCTCCACCACCTCTCCACCACCACCACCTCTCCACCACCTCTCCACCACCACCACCTCTCCACCACCACCACCACCTCTCCACCACCACCACTTCTCCACCACCACCACCTCTCCACCACCACCTCTCCACCACCACCTCTCCACCACCACCACCACCTCTCCACCACCACCACCACCTCTCCACCACCACCACTTCTCCACCACCACCACTTCTCCACCACCACCACCACCTCTCCACCACCACCACCTCTCCACCACCACCACCACCTCACCACCACCTCTCCACCACCACCACCTCTCCACCACCACCACCACCTCACCACCACCTCTCCACCACCACCACCACCTCACCACCTCTCCACCACCACCACCTCTCCACCACCTCTCCACCACCACCACCACCTCTCCACCACCACCACCACCTCTCCACCACCACCACTTCTCCACCACCACCACCTCTCCACCACCACCACCACCTCACCACCTCTCCACCACCACCACCTCTCCACCACCACCTCTCCACCACCACCTCTCCACCACCACCACCTCACCACCACCACCACCACCTCTCCACCACCTCACCACCTCACCACCACCTCTCCTCCACCACCTCTCCACCACCACCACCACCTCTCCACCACCACCTCTCCACCACCACCTCTCCACCACCACCACCACCTCACCACCTCTCCACCACCACCACCTCTCCACCACCACCTCTCCACCACCACCTCTCCACCACCACCACCTCACCACCACCACCACCACCTCTCCACCACCTCACCACCTCACCACCACCTCTCCTCCACCACCTCTCCACCACCACCACCACCTCTCCACCACCACCTCACCACCACCTCTCCTCCACCACCTCTCCACCACCACCACCACCTCTCCACCACCACCTCTCCACCACCTCTCCACCACCACCACCACCTCTCCACCACCACCACCACCTCTCCACCACCACCTCTCCACCACCACCACCACCTCTCCACCACCACCACCACCTCTCCACCACCACCTCTCCACCACCGGTGAGTTCAAATACTCTTTAGAGGTCAGAAGGTACTCACACTCAAATCATACAAAGGAAAAAACTCAAATTCTCTGCAAAATGACTCCCTTTCATTTCCATCCAGGCGGTGAAGTTCAGCTGAGAGGTCTGTGTTGTCTGCCCGGCGACAGAGTCCACTGGGTCTGATTGGCCCGTGGGTCTGCAGGTGGAGGGCTGAGGAGGAATGGCACTGCTGAGCGGTCTCTTTTGCTCTTTCATCTCCCTCCCTCCCTCTCTCTCTCTCTCTCTCTCTCTCTCTCTCGCGCTCTCTCCTCTCCCTCCCTCTCCTCTCCTCTCCTCTCCCTCCCTCTCTCGTTTTTCTCCTCTCCTCTCCTCTCCTCTCCCTATCACTCTCTCCCCTCCCTATCACTCTCTCCCCTCCCTATCACTCTCCGCTCCTTTCCCCTCCCTCCCTCTCCCCCTCACTACCTTCCTCCCTCCAGACCAGCAGGCTAGCCAGCACCAGCCAGTAACAAGTCTCTCCCCCTCTCTGTCTCCCTCCATCTCCCCCCTCTGTCTCCCTCCCTCCTCTCAGAGCAGCAGAGGAAGGCTTGTTGTCCTCCCTCTCTCAGAGCAGCAGTTTAACCAGCCAGTAACAGAGGAAGGCTTGTTGTCCTCCCTCTCAGAGCAGCAGTTTAACCAGCCAGTAACAGAGGAAGGCTTGTTGTCCTCCCTCTCAGAGCAGCAGTATAACCAGCCAGTAACAGAGGAAGGCTTGTTGTCCTCCCTCTCAGAGCAGCAGTTTAACCAGCCAGTAACAGAGGAAGGCTTGTTGTCCTCCCTCTCAGAGCAGTAGTTTAACCAGCCAGTAACAGAGGAAGGCTTGTTGTCCTCCCTCTGAGAGCAGCAGTTTAACCAGCCAGTAACAGAGGAAGGCTTGTTGTCCTCCCTCTCAGAGCAGCAGTTTAACCAGCCAGTAACAGAGGAAGGCTTGTTGTCCTCCCTCTCAGAGCAGCAGTTTAACCAGCCAGTAACAGAGGAAGGCTTGTTGTCCTCCCTCTCAGAGCAGCAGTTTAACCAGCCAGTAACAGAGGAAGGCTTGTTGTCCTCCCTCTCAGAGCAGTAGTTTAACCAGCAAGTAACGGAGGAAGGCTTGTTGTCCTCCCTCCCTCTCAGAGCAGCAGTTTAACCAGCCAGTAACAGAGGAAGGCTTGTTGTCCTCCCTCTCAGAGCAGCAGTTTAACCAGCCAGTAACAGAGGAAGGCTTGTTGTCCTCCCTCTCAGAGCAGTAGTTTAACCAGCCAGTAACAGAGGAAGGCTTGTTGTCCTCCCTCTCAGAGCAGCAGTTTAATCAGCCAGTAACAGAGGAAGGCTTGTTGTCCTCCCTCTCTCAGAGCAGTAGTTTAACCAGCCAGTAACAGAGGAAGGCTTGTTGTCCTCCCTCTCAGAGCAGCAGTTTAACCAGCCAGTAACAGAGGAAGGCTTGTTGTCCTCCCTCTCAGAGCAGTAGTTTAACCAGCCAGTAACAGAGGAAGGCTTGTTGTCCTCCCTCTCTCAGAGCAGTAGTTTAACCAGCCAGTAACAGAGGAAGGCTTGTTGTCCTCCCTCTCTCAGAGCAGTAGTTTAACCAGCCAGTAACAGAGGAAGGCTTGTTGTCCTCCCTCCCTCTCAGAGCAGCAGTTTAACCAGCCAGTAACAGAGGAAGGCTTGTTGTCCTCCCTCTCAGAGCAGCAGTTTAACCAGCCAGTAACAGAGGAAGGCTTGTTGTCCTCCCTCCCTCTCAGATCAGCAGTTTAACCAGCCAGTAACAGAGGAAGGCTTGTTGTCCTCCCTCTCAGAGCAGCAGTTTAACCAGCCAGTAACAGAGGAAGGCTTGTTGTCCTCCCTCTCAGAGCAGCAGTTTAACCAGCCAGTAACAGAGGAAGGCTTGTTGTCCTCCCTCTCAGAGCAGCAGTATAACCAGCCAGTAACAGAGGAAGGCTTGTTGTCCTCCCTCTCAGAGCAGCAGTTTAACCAGCCAGTAACAGAGGAAGGCTTGTTGTCCTCCCTCCCTCTCAGAGCAGTAGTTTAACCAGCCAGTAACAGAGGAAGGCTTGTTGTCCTCCCTCCCTCTCAGAGCAGCAGTGTAACCAGCCAGTAACAGAGGAAGGCTTGTTGTCCTCCCTCTCAGAGCAGCAGTTTAACCAGCCAGTAACAGAGGAAGGCTTGTTGTCCTCCCTCTCTCAGAGCAGCAGTTTAACCAGCCAGTAACAGAGGAAGGCTTGTTGTCCTCCCTCCCTCTCAGAGCAGCAGTTTAACCAGCCAGTAACAGAGGAAGGCTTGTTGTCGTCTCTCTCAGAGCAGCAGTTTAACCAGCCAGTAACAGAGGAAGGCTTGTTGTCCTCCCTCTCAGAGCAGCAGTTTAACCAGCCAGTAACAGAGGAAGGCTTGTTGTCCTCTCTCTCAGAGCAGTAGTTTAACCAGCCAGTAACAGAGGAAGGCTTGTTGTCCTCCCTCTCAGAGCAGCAGTTTAACCAGCCAGTAACAGAGGAAGGCTTGTTGTCCTCCCTCTCAGAGCAGCAGTTTAACCAGCCAGTAACAGAGGAAGGCTTGTTGTCCTCCCTCCCTCTCAGAGCAGCAGTTTAACCAGCCAGTAACAGAGGAAGGCTTGTTGTCCTCCCTCTCAGAGCAGCAGTTTAACCAGCCAGTAACAGAGGAAGGCTTGTTGTCCTCCCTCTCAGAGCAGCAGTTTAACCAGCCAGTAAAAGAGGAAGGCTTGTTGTCCTCCCTCTCAGAGCAGCAGTTTAACCAGCCAGTAACAGAGGAAGGCTTGTTGTCCTCCCTCCCTCTCAGAACAGCAGTTTAACCAGCCAGTAACAGAGGAAGGCTTGTTGTCCTCCCTCTCAGAGCAGCAGTTTAACCAGCCAGTAACAGAGGAAGGCTTGTTGTCCTCCCTCTCTCAGAGCAGTAGTTTAACAAGCCAGTAACAGAGGAAGGCTTGTTGTCCTCCCTCTCTCAGAGCAGTAGTTTAACCAGCCAGTAACAGAGGAAGGCTTGTTGTCCTCCCTCTCTCAGAGCAGTAGTTTAACCAGCCAGTAACAGAGGAAGGCTTGTTGTCCTCCCTCTCTCAGAGCAGTAGTTTAACCAGCCAGTAACAGAGGAAGGCTTGTTGTCCTCCCTCTCAGAGCAGCAGTTTAACCAGCCAGTAACAGAGGAAGGCTTGTTGTCCTCCCTCCCTCTCAGAGCAGCAGTTTAACCAGCCAGTAACAGAGGAAGGCTTGTTGTCCTCCCTCTCAGAGCAGCAGTTTAACCAGCCAGTAACAGAGGAAGGCTTGTTGTCCTCCCTCCCTCTCAGAGCAGCAGTTTAACCAGCCAGTAACAGAGGAAGGCTTGTTGTCCTCCCTCCCTCTCAGAGCAGCAGTTTAACCAGCCAGTAACAGAGGAAGGCTTGTTGTCCTCCCTCCCTCTCAGAACAGCAGTTTAACCAGCCAGTAACAGAGGAAGGCTTGTTGTCCTCCCTCCCTCTCAGAGCAGCAGTTTAACCAGCCAGTAACAGAGGAAGGCTTGTTGTCCTCCCTCTCAGAGCAGCAGTTTAACCAGCCAGTAACAGAGGAAGGCTTGTTGTCCTCCCTCTCAGAGCAGCAGTTTAACCAGCCAGTAACAGAGGAAGGCTTGTTGTCCTCCCTCTCAGAGCAGCAGTTTAACCAGCCAGTAACAGAGGAAGGCTTGTTGTCCTCCCTCTCAGAGCAGCAGTATAACCAGCCAGTAACAGAGGAAGGCTTGTTGTCCTCCCTCTCAGTGCAGCAGTTTAACCAGCCAGTAACAGAGGAAGGCTTGTTGTCCTCCCTCTCAGAGCAGCAGTTTAACCAGCCAGTAACAGAGGAAGGCTTGTTGTCCTCCCTCCCTCTCAGAGCAGTAGTTTAACCAGCCAGTAACAGAGGAAGGCTTGTTGTCCTCCCTCCCTCTCAGAACAGCAGTTTAACCAGCCAGTAACAGAGGAAGGCTTGTTGTCCTCCCTCTCAGAGCAGCAGTTTAACCAGCCAGTAACAGAGCAAGGCTTGTTGTCCTCCCTCCCTCTCAGAGCAGCAGTTTAACCAGCCAGTAACAGAGGAAGGCTTGTTGTCCTCCCTCTCAGAGCAGCAGTTTAACCAGCCAGTAACAGAGGAAGGCTTGTTGTCCTCCCTCTCAGAGCAGCAGTTTAACCAGCCAGTAACAGAGGAAGGCTTGTTGTCCTCCCTCCCTCTCAGAGCAGCAGTTTAACCAGCCAGTAACAGAGGAAGGCTTGTTGTCCTCCCTCTCAGAACAGCAGTTTAACCAGCCAGTAACAGAGGAAGGTTGTTGTCCTCCCTCTCAGAGCAGCAGTTTAACCAGCCAGTAACAGAGGAAGGCTTGTTGTCCTCCCTCTCAGAGCAGCAGTTTAACCAGCCAGTAACAGAGGAAGGCTTGTTGTCCTCCCTCCCTCTCAGAGCAGTAGTTTAACCAGCCAGTAACAGAGGAAGGCTTGTTGTCCTCCCTCCCTCTCAGAGCAGCAGTTTAACCAGCCAGTAACAGAGGAAGGCTTGTTGTCCTCCCTCCCTCTCAGAGCAGCAGTTTAACCAGCCAGTAACAGAGGAAGGCTTGTTGTCCTCCCTCTCAGAGCAGCAGTTTAGCCAGCCAGTAACAGAGGAAGGCTTGTTGTCCTCCCTCTCAGAGCAGCAGTTTAACCAGCCAGTAACAGAGGAAGGCTTGTTGTCCTCCCTCTCAGAGCAGTAGTTTAACCAGCCAGTAACAGAGGAAGGCTTGTTGTCCTCCCTCTCAGAGCAGCAGTTTAACCAGCCAGTAACAGAGGAAGGCTTGTTGTCCTCCCTCTCAGAGCAGCAGTTTAACCAGCCAGTAACAGAGGAAGGCTTGTTGTCCTCTCTCTCAGAGCAGTAGTTTAACCAGCCAGTAACAGAGGAAGGCTTGTTGTCCTCCCTCTCAGAGCAGCAGTTTAACCAGCCAGTAACAGAGGAAGGCTTGTTGTCCTCCCTCCCTCTCAGAGCAGCAGTTTAACCAGCCAGTAACAGAGGAAGGCTTGTTGTCCTCCCTCTCAGAGCAGCAGTTTAACCAGCCAGTAACAGAGGAAGGCTTGTTGTCCTCCCTCTCAGAGCAGCAGTTTAACCAGCCAGTAACAGAGGAAGGCTTGTTGTCCTCCCTCTCAGAGCAGCAGTTTAACCAGCCAGTAACAGAGGAAGGCTTGTTGTCCTCCCTCCCTCTCAGAACAGCAGTTTAACCAGCCAGTAACAGAGGAAGGCTTGTTGTCCTCCCTCTCAGAGCAGCAGTTTAACCAGCCAGTAACAGAGGAAGGCTTGTTGTCCTCCCTCTCTCAGAGCAGTAGTTTAACAAGCCAGTAACAGAGGAAGGCTTGTTGTCCTCCCTCTCTCAGAGCAGTAGTTTAACCAGCCAGTAACAGAGGAAGGCTTGTTGTCCTCCCTCCCTCTCAGAGCAGTAGTTTAACCAGCCAGTAACAGAGGAATGCTTGTTGTCCTCCCTCTCTCAGAGCAGTAGTTTAACCAGCCAGTAACAGAGGAAGGCTTGTTGTCCTCCCTCTCAGAGCAGCAGTTTAACCAGCCAGTAACAGAGGAAGGCTTGTTGTCCTCCCTCCCTCTCAGAGCAGCAGTTTAACCAGCCAGTAACAGAGGAAGGCTTGTTGTCCTCCCTCTCAGAGCAGCAGTTTAACCAGCCAGTAACAGAGGAAGGCTTGTTGTCCTCCCTCCCTCTCAGAGCAGCAGTTTAACCAGCCAGTAACAGAGGAAGGCTTGTTGTCCTCCCTCCCTCTCAGAGCAGCAGTTTAACCAGCCAGTAACAGAGGAAGGCTTGTTGTCCTCCCTCCCTCTCAGAACAGCAGTTTAACCAGCCAGTAACAGAGGAAGGCTTGTTGTCCTCCCTCCCTCTCAGAGCAGCAGTTTAACCAGCCAGTAACAGAGGAAGGCTTGTTGTCCTCCCTCTCAGAGCAGCAGTTTAACCAGCCAGTAACAGAGGAAGGCTTGTTGTCCTCCCTCTCAGAGCAGCAGTTTAACCAGCCAGTAACAGAGGAAGGCTTGTTGTCCTCCCTCTCAGAGCAGCAGTTTAACCAGCCAGTAACAGAGGAAGGCTTGTTGTCCTCCCTCTCAGAGCAGCAGTATAACCAGCCAGTAACAGAGGAAGGCTTGTTGTCCTCCCTCTCAGTGCAGCAGTTTAACCAGCCAGTAACAGAGGAAGGCTTGTTGTCCTCCCTCTCAGAGCAGCAGTTTAACCAGCCAGTAACAGAGGAAGGCTTGTTGTCCTCCCTCCCTCTCAGAGCAGTAGTTTAACCAGCCAGTAACAGAGGAAGGCTTGTTGTCCTCCCTCCCTCTCAGAACAGCAGTTTAACCAGCCAGTAACAGAGGAAGGCTTGTTGTCCTCCCTCTCAGAGCAGCAGTTTAACCAGCCAGTAACAGAGCAAGGCTTGTTGTCCTCCCTCCCTCTCAGAGCAGCAGTTTAACCAGCCAGTAACAGAGGAAGGCTTGTTGTCCTCCCTCTCAGAGCAGCAGTTTAACCAGCCAGTAACAGAGGAAGGCTTGTTGTCCTCCCTCTCAGAGCAGCAGTTTAACCAGCCAGTAACAGAGGAAGGCTTGTTGTCCTCCCTCTCAGAGCAGCAGTTTAACCAGCCAGTAACAGAGGAAGGCTTGTTGTCCTCCCTCCCTCTCAGAGCAGCAGTTTAACCAGCCAGTAACAGAGGAAGGCTTGTTGTCCTCCCTCTCAGAACAGCAGTTTAACCAGCCAGTAACAGAGGAAGGCTTGTTGTCCTCCCTCTCAGAGCAGCAGTTTAACCAGCCAGTAACAGAGGAAGGCTTGTTGTCCTCCCTCTCAGAACAGCAGTTTAACCAGCCAGTAACAGAGGAAGGCTTGTTGTCCTCCCTCTCAGAGCAGCAGTTTAACCAGCCAGTAACAGAGGAAGGCTTGTTGTCCTCCCTCCCTCTCAGAGCAGCAGTTTAACCAGCCAGTAACAGAGGAAGGCTTGTTGTCCTCCCTCCCTCTCAGAGCAGCAGTTTAACCAGCCAGTAACAGAGGAAGGCTTGTTGTCCTCCCTCCCTCTCAGAGCAGCAGTTTAACCAGCCAGTAACAGAGGAAGGCTTGTTGTCCTCCCTCTCAGAGCAGCAGTTTAACCAGCCAGTAACAGAGGAAGGCTTGTTGTCCTCCCTCTCAGAGCAGTAGTTTAACCAGCCAGTAACAGAGGAAGGCTTGTTGTCCTCCCTCTCAGAGCAGCAGTTTAACCAGCCAGTAACAGAGGAAGGCTTGTTGTCCTCCCTCTCAGAGCAGCAGTTTAACCAGCCAGTAACAGAGGAAGGCTTGTTGTCCTCCCTCTCAGAGCAGCAGTTTAACCAGCCAGTAACAGAGGAAGGCTTGTTGTCCTCCCTCTCAGAGCAGCAGTTTAACCAGCCAGTAACAGAGGAAGGCTTGTTGTCCTCCCTCTCTCAGAGCAGTAGTTTAACCAGCCAGTAACAGAGGAAGGCTTGTTGTCCTCCCTCTCTCAGAGCAGTAGTTTAACCAGCCAGTAACAGAGGAAGGCTTGTTGTCCTCCCTCCCTCTCAGAGCAGTAGTTTAACCAGCCAGTAACAGAGGAAGGCTTGTTGTCCTCCCTCTCTCAGAGCAGTAGTTTAACCAGCCAGTAACAGAGGAAGGCTTGTTGTCCTCCCTCCCTCTCAGAACAGCAGTTTAACCAGCCAGTAACAGAGGAAGGCTTGTTGTCCTCCCTCTCAGAGCAGCAGTTTAACCAGCCAGTAACAGAGGAAGGCTTGTTGTCCTCCCTCTCTCAGAGCAGTAGTTTAACCAGCCAGTAACAGAGGAAGGCTTGTTGTCCTCCCTCTCTCAGAGCAGTAGTTTAACCAGCCAGTAACAGAGGAAGGCTTGTTGTCCTCCCTCCCTCTCAGAGCAGTAGTTTAACCAGCCAGTAACAGAGGAAGGCTTGTTGTCCTCCCTCTCTCAGAGCAGTAGTTTAACCAGCCAGTAACAGAGGAAGGCTTGTTGTCCTCCCTCTCAGAGCAGCAGTTTAACCAGCCAGTAACAGAGGAAGGCTTGTTGTCCTCCCTCCCTCTCAGAGCAGCAGTTTAACCAGCCAGTAACAGAGGAAGGCTTGTTGTCCTCCCTCTCAGAGCAGCAGTTTAACCAGCCAGTAACAGAGGAAGGCTTGTTGTCCTCCCTCCCTCTCAGAGCAGCAGTTTAACCAGCCAGTAACAGAGGAAGGCTTGTTGTCCTCCCTCCCTCTCAGAGCAGCAGTTTAACCAGCCAGCAACAGAGGAAGGCTTGTTGTCCTCCCTCCCTCTCAGAACAGCAGTTTAACCAGCCAGTAACAGAGGAAGGCTTGTTGTCCTCCCTCCCTCTCAGAGCAGCAGTTTAACCAGCCAGTAACAGAGGAAGGCTTGTTGTCCTCCCTCTCAGAGAGCCGTTTAACCAGCCAGTAACAGAGGAAGGCTTGTTGTCCTCCCTCTCAGAGCAGCAGTATAACCAGCCAGTAACAGAGGAAGGCTTGTTGTCCTCCCTCTCAGAGCAGCAGTTTAACCAGCCAGTAACAGAGGAAGGCTTGTTGTCCTCCCTCTCAGAGCAGCAGTTTAACCAGCCAGTAACAGAGGAAGGCTTGTTGTCCTCCCTCCCTCTCAGAGCAGTAGTTTAACCAGCCAGTAACAGAGGAAGGCTTGTTGTCCTCCCTCCCTCTCAGAACAGCAGTTTAACCAGCCAGTAACAGAGGAAGGCTTGTTGTCCTCCCTCTCAGAGCAGCAGTTTAACCAGCCAGTAACAGAGGAAGGCTTGTTGTCCTCCCTCCCTCTCAGAGCAGCAGTTTAACCAGCCAGTAACAGAGGAAGGCTTGTTGTCCTCCCTCTCAGAGCAGCAGTTTAACCAGCCAGTAACAGAGGAAGGCTTGTTGTCCTCCCTCTCAGAGCAGCAGTTTAACCAGCCAGTAACAGAGGAAGGCTTGTTGTCCTCCCTCCCTCTCAGAGCAGCAGTTTAACCAGCCAGTAACAGAGGAAGGCTTGTTGTCCTCCCTCTCAGAGCAGCAGTTTAACCAGCCAGTAACAGAGGAAGGCTTGTTGTCCTCCCTCCCTCTCAGAGCAGTAGTTTAACCAGCCAGTAACAGAGGAAGGCTTGTTGTCCTCCCTCCCTCTCAGAGCAGCAGTTTAACCAGCCAGTAACAGAGGAAGGCTTGTTGTCCTCCCTCCCTCTCAGAGCAGCAGTTTAACCAGCCAGTAACAGAGGAAGGCTTGTTGTCCTCCCTCTCAGAGCAGCAGTTTAACCAGCCAGTAACAGAGGAAGGCTTGTTGTCCTCCCTCCCTCTCAGAGCAGTAGTTTAACCAGCCAGTAACAGAGGAAGGCTTGTTGTCCTCCCTCTCTCAGAGCAGCAGTTTAACCAGCCAGTAACAGAGGAAGGCTTGTTGTCCTCCCTCTCAGAGCAGCAGTTTAACCAGCCAGTAACAGAGGAAGGCTTGTTGTCCTCCCTCTCAGAGCAGTAGTTTAACCAGCCAGTAACAGAGGAAGGCTTGTTGTCCTCCCTCTCAGAGCAGCAGTTTGGGGTACGATGGGGTACGATGGTGTGGCCAGCTCCCTGCCAGTTCCAGCATGGGTTCTGTGATATTTAATAAACCTGTCACACCCCTCCTTCCCTTCCTCCCTCCCTCGCCAAAGAGAGAGGGAGAGAAACCCAGCAACCCGGACACAGGCAACAACAATGGCTGATTGATATTCAAACTATCAACTGAATTTCAATTCACTTCCTGAATCGTGAACTGACTTGACCCCAACCATTGGGCGATCCAACAACAACCCACAACAAGGGTCCCCAGTCCTCCTAGAGATACCCCACCACCCTCCATCACCACCCACAGCAAAGGTCCCCAGTCCTCCCAGAGATACCCCACCACCCTCCATCACCACCCACAGCAAAGGTCCCCAGTCCTCCCAGAGATACCCCACCACCCTCCATCACCACCCACAGCAAAGGTCCCCAGTCCTCCCAGAGATACCCCACCACCCTCCATCACTACCCACAGCAAGGGTCTCCAGTCCTCCCAGAGATACCCCACCACCCTCCATCACTACCCACAGCAAGGGTCCCCAGTCCTCCCAGAGATACCCCACCACCCTCCATCACCACCCACAGCAAGGGTCCCCAGTCCTCCCAGAGATACCTCACCACCCTCCATCACCACCCACAGCAAGGGTCCCCAGTCCTCCCAGAGATAACCCACCACCCTCCATCACCCCACAGTCACCACCCACAGCAAGGATCCCCAGGCCTCCCAGAGATACCTCACCACCCTCCATCACCAACCACAGCAAGGATCCCCAGGCCTCCCAGAGATACCACTGAGATCAGGGTCTATACAACGTCAGAGAGATGTCAAAGAGATGTCTCACTGTTATCACCCTGGGCACAGGACTGTGTTTCAGTGTGTGTTGTGTCAGTGTGTCAATGTGTGTTGTGTCAGTGTGTGTCAGTGTGTGTTGTGTCAGTGTGTCAGTGTGTCAGTGTGTGTTGTGTCAGCGTGTGTTGTGTCAGCGTGTGTTGTGTCAGCGTGTGTTGTGTCAGCGTGTGTTGTGTCAGTGTGTGTTGTGTCAGCGTGTGTTGTGTCAGTGTGTCAGTGTGTGTTGTGTCAGTGTGTGTTGTGTCAGTGTGTGTTGTGTCAGCGTGTCAGTGTGTGTTGTGTCAGTGTGTGTTGTGTCAGTGTGTGTTGTGTCAGTGTGTGTTGTGTCAGTGTGTGTTGTGTCAGCGTGTGTTGTGTCAGCGTGTGTTGTGTCAGCGTGTGTTGTGTCAGCGTGTGTTGTGTCAGCGTGTGTTGTGTCAGCGTGTGTTGTGTCAGCGTGTGTTGTGTCAGCGTGTGTTGTGTCAGTGTGTATTGTGTCAGTGTGTCAGTGTGTGTTGTGTCAGTGTGTGTTGTGTCAGTGTGTCAGTGTGTGTTGTGTCAGCGTGTCAGTGTGTGTTGTGTCAGTGTGTGTTGTGTCAGTGTGTGTTGTGTCAGTGTGTGTTGTGTCAGCGTGTGTTGTGTCAGCGTGTGTTGTGTCAGCGTGTGTTGTGTCAGTGTGTGTTGTGTCAGTGTGTATTGTGTCAGTGTGTCAGTGTGTGTTGTGTCAGTGTGTG